>NC_054557.1:14967394-14992394 GCF_017654505.1 Polyodon spathula | reverse complement strand
CTGTCTCTCATTAACAGAAGCGCGACCTTGACATCGTTGCCCTATTTCTTTTCTGGCAGATGCTCTCGAAACAACTCTCTCTCTCTGATGGGTATTGGCTGGGAAATCCATAAATATCAATGCGTTGTTTGCAGTGTAATTTAAAATGTCAGTTTTGAGCCCTGGCCTGATAAAGATCTGAGCAGACAATAAAACCAGATAACAGTCCTGACTCCCTTGAGGGAGGTTTAGGGCAGATCAGAGACAATGTAAATCATTGCTTTTAAAGCATTTCCATGGCACTAAAAAAAAAAAAAAAAACAGAGAGAAAGAGAGAGAAAATTGCTCATGTTGCAGATTCTGAGGTTGGTGTCTGCCCTTCTCCCCTGCATCAGTTTCTAATTGTGTTAAAGGTGCGAGGGGTAAAAGTGAAAGGTGTTGATGTGAGCAGTTTAAATTAACCCAGTAGGACTCCAGAGGAACATGGCTTAGGGTTTACATTAAAACTGATTTTATGAGTTGACTCATTATGGTATTTTATTAGGTTTTATTTATTATTTATAAATGGGGAAAAAGCATCAATTGGGATTCCTATTCCATGCACAAGGGTGTCCCATGAGAGCATGCTAAAGTGTTGTACAAAGCAAACACGTGATAGAGAGGTACATATATATATATATATATATATATATATATATATATATATATATATATATATATATAAATATATATGATATAGTGTGTCTAAACTCTTGAGGTATGTAGTATTAGCAAATAGTATTTCCCTTGTAAACCACAATCGACCATGTGCAGGAAAGGTCACCTTGCGCAATAGCAAATCCCAGAACAGAAAGGGAACATTTTTGTGTGCCACTAATCGAATGAGGAGGAAAGGTCAAACTGCACTGCTGTGGGGATACCTATGGGTGCCACCACATTTGAATGAAAGTCTAGGATGATTTTCTGGAGAGAAAGCAAACGCCTGTCCCTTCGGAGGCAGGCTGCAGCGCGCAAGCCAGGGTTAATATTCATTGACCGGCAAACTAATCAGGAAAAACACAGAACACGCTGATTGACACTCCTTTCCCAAGAGAACACATTCCTCCAGGTTACTCTGCTGTGGAGCTGACTGAAATTCAGCATTCGTTTGCAAACGTCACCCCCCCTCCTCCAGTCCTCCCCTCCCTCCTTGCAGGCTCGTCACACACGAACGACTCCCAGGTCACTCAGCCACGCTGCTTGTTCAGGATAAATGATGTACACAACAAAAAGACAGTTAACAGCAGCCCAGAATACATTAAGCCTAAAAGGACCCCCCCCCCCCCCCCCCCCCATGATCGGTAAATGATTTGGTACAGCTGCTGATACACAAAAGATATTTATAATGAAGCATTGTAACAGATAGAAGCCTAAAGGTTAATGATAATAAACATCAGCAGATATCAGTGCTTGCAGTATATTGATCACATCGTGTTGGGACCCCCCCCAGAGCCTCTACTCAAAGCTCTTATTTACTTGTTTTCTAAGGGGATAAAGCCCTAGTCAATGTTGCAAAAGGGAAAAAAAAAAAAAAACACATTAAGAGTACTTAAGAGGCGTTAAATCTTGGTTGTTTGGTTCTAATTCTGTAAAATTAAGAGATTGGAGAAAGCCCCCGCCTTAACCCACCCTAAAATCTTCCGCATGCAGCTTATCTTCAGTTCAGGCAGGCTTGTGATCTTTAAGTTACTAGATAAGTCCTAATTCAAATTTATAGTGCCTACAAACAAGCCTCTATAATGTTGATTATGCTGTTTGCTCAGTTACATGTTATTCAAAAACTTTGTTAGAGAAGAGAGCACAGTGCCTGTTGCTGTCATGCTGTAACAGTGTAATAAAGTTGCTGGAAGGAATGTCTGCATCCAGTTGTTTAATCTCCAGAACTTGTCACTCAAACTGGAGACGGTTATTTGGAACAGAAATTAAACATAGTTTGAAGGATAGCATTTGAGGTCCTTTACTAGGGATTAAAGACCTCATATTGACCAATCAGGTAAAAGAAAATCTCAGAACCATTTTCCGGTGCTTGTTAGAGGCTATATATAGATTCACACTCGTCCCATATATATTATTATCAGCTATTGGGTTTTTACATACCTGTAATAAATGGCACAGACTTAAGAATGTAAATAGATTAAGACCAGATAGAAGATTCTCTGTGGCTCCAACAATGGAAAGATTCAAGTGAAACAAAGCAGACAAAAGCATCATTAGCAAAACCCTTTCTGGATTCACACACATCACCCTCTTGCCTTCAGCAAAATCTGTATTTAAACCAAGCCATGCAGTTTAGCCTGATGCTCTGGGCCTGTGGCAAAGTGCCCGCCCCGTGTATATTTTGTGTTGTGTGTTAATGTTGGTGTATAGTCATTGGTACACAGGATATAAACGGGTCTGTGTAACACAAGTGTTTAAAATGTATATTTGTATTTAGGCACGAGGATTGCACAGCACTTCACACGCAAGTAAAACATAATAATATGTGAGCACGGGGAATTGCACTTTATTAATTCAAGTGCAGTTGTACCGAGACTCCAATTGAATGATTGATTAGCAATTGAGTCACGGTACAGCTGCATAAAAGCTACATGTTTTCACCCACTCGGGGTTGGGTGTTCGGTGAGTGAATAATAACGTAAAGTTAAAATATCTGCTGACCATGTTTTGTGTAGTGTTAGTCCGTTTTGTGCGTCCGTTTTGTGTCTCTTTTGTTTTGGCGAATGTGCCGTGTCCTGTGTTTTTGTGTTTGTTACAACTGTTTATTTTCTGTCTGTCTGTTCATTTATTAAATGCTGAGCAAAATCATTCGCTCAGCTCCACCAAACTCCACCTCTCTGTAGTTATTTCCTGTTTCTGGTCTGACATCACCCACTGCAGCTGTCTTTGTGACAGGGCCCGACGAGCATGCTGAAATCTCCTCTAAACCTCCCTGAGCTTGGAAGACCTCTTCGTGTAATTCTTTCAGTAAGACGTTTCGTGTAATTGTGGGTCAACTGGATCTATATCCAAGCCCAAGATTAATACTTCAGGGTCTCAAGATGCTTAACAGTGCCTCTCCCTTGAAACAAGTCAACAGACAAGGACTGGGTTCACCGAGAACATCCGTTACCAGGTCATCATGGGCCTGCCCAGTTGTTCAACTGATTGAATATAACTTATCTGCAGAGCACAACACAGCCTAGAGCCAGACTCTCTGTGTGATATAATCAATGCATGTGTCCCAAACCACTGCCAGTGCTTTTCTGGATTCCCAGTCAGCAGATCATACTCATTAGAGCAGGGAAGGGATGGGGGTGGGGGGTGGGTAACAGGGGCTGCTTTTCAGTTTCACAGCAGCCACTCTCTGAAATGCGCTTCCAGATGAAATTCCAAACACTCCTTCTATAAACAGTTTCAAAAGCATTCTAAAAACGCTGTCGTTAAAACTGGGCTTATAATTCTCAATGACAATGAGCTGCCACAGTCAGGAAGCTCAGACGTAGCTTTCTTATATAATCGAGTGTGAAGCTCCTTAAGATGTTGACTTGGTGTAAATAGGAGCTATAGAAATGCTAATTTGTTGTTGCCAGCAGGAAATGCTGTGATCTCATCTAGTCCCCGAAGGGTGGAGGTGAGAGATGCTGCCTAGCCATGGGATTCGAACAGTATCTGTTAGATAAGGGGTGGCAGGCCACCACAGCTGACACAGAAAAAAGAGCAAGCCGATTGAGAACCGAATGGGACGTGAACTACTTGAGACTGGGGATGATCACTATACTAACAGCACAGCTCACCAAGGGTAAGAGAACACCACACCCTGTACACGTGGCAAGCAGCATTCAACAGCTCAGTGAGAAAGGAGCTGCAAGTATGACAGAGCAAATAAGGGGTGTCTTATCATTGTAGGGCAGTTTACAGAGTAGTACAAGACAGCTTGCCCTGGTTCATTTTGAAGAATTTATTACATATATATATATATATATATATATATATATATATATATATATATATATATATATATATATATATATATATATATATACTTTTTTTTTTTTTTTTTAAATGTTAACATTTCTGTTTGATATGTGTTCTTACATTCCCATGATGGTATAAAGTACTAAGTCTGGTATTTGTAAGAAAAGTCTGGTGCTGTAGTCATAGGTTTTCTTGTTTTTCCACGCTCTGAAATCCAAGCAGGAATAAGAAGCTTATTTGAGTTAGACGAGGAGCAGACTAGCTTTATAAAGGTAATTAATTATAAGCGAAGATGCATTAAGGAGATTGAATGCATGTCGGCAACAGATAACCTAACGAGCATTAAAATGTAATTATCTGAGTCTGTATTCTTGCTCAATTCTCTCTGACTCATATTTGAGAGAGAACTGTTAGCTATGAGCGTCTCTCAGCACTGGTCATGACCCCTTCAGATTCTAAAGGTTCCTAATTTGTTGAGCTAATAGGAGGATAAGCCAGCCTCCATCTCATTGAAATCTGATAAACTGCAAGTGATTATTATGCTTCTCGGAGAGCACATCTAACTTCCTGATCCATTAGCAGCACAGATTTAATTATTGCAATATTATAATATTAATATATATATATATATATATATATATATATATATATATATATATATATATATATATATATATAGATAGATAGATAGATAGATAGATAGATAGATAGATAGATAGATAGATAGATAGATAGATATAGAACACATGGGGCATATAAAAAAGTATACAGTGATATTGCGCACACATATTCAACTTACACCTTTACATACAATGTTATTTCATCACAAACAGGGCACTGACCAGAATATTAAAACAAAACTGTAAAACCAGTAACATAAAGAAACTGCACTAAAGATACATGAATCATACAGTGCATGGCGTCGGAGAGTTCAATATGCGTGATGTTGTGTGCTGTTAAATGGTAATGGCATTGCTTTATAATTCATATCTGCTTTCATACACACCAGCCACATCAATGCGACCTGACTGGTTTGAGCCCAAAGTGAGCGATCAGTATTCCACAGAAACACTTTGACTTGTCGATCCAGCTCCCTGTCGGTTAGGCAGTCCCTTTGAGTCTGCTCTTCAAACAGAATGCTTACTTTCACAGGGGAAGTCGTGGGGAGAATGAGGCAGGGATAATGATTAGAGAAGAAGCTGAAATGCAGTAAACCATAAAGGTTTCCAGCTGCAAAGCATGGTAACGAATAGCGGTGTGTAGTAAAGCACGGTAAAATGCATTGTAAAACACAGTCAAGCATGTGAGCTATAGAAAAGCATGGTAAAAAAACAAACAAACAGGATTAGCAAGGTAAACAGTAAATGCAGAGTATACTGCAAGCATGGGGAAAGCATGGGCAGCAACTACACATTTACAGCGGTTTCACCTCCGCCCTTCGGCATAACCGTGAAGTGCTTGTTTGTGGCGTGTGGGGGGTGTGATTGTGCTGTGCACACCCTGTCCTCTAGCTCTGCGTTTTCATCCTCTGGAAGTCTGTTCAGGCAAAGATCTCTGCTTTCCTGCCTGCACCCATTCCTACTCCTGCTTCTATCATCTCTTGAAATAAGATTTGACATTTGAAACTTCCTTCTGGAAGTATTCCAAAATCTCCCATTTAAGCATGACAGATCACAGCCCTTATGCAAAACTTCCAGGAGAGCGCATTGCGAAAAGTCGGTTACCACAATGCTGGTTTTTGCATACTGAGCAGGTCTTTAACAACTGCATGTTTGTAATGGGGTTACTCATTTTAAGTCAACAGTCTATTAGAGATGTTTGCAGAAGTATGTGTGTGTGTGTGTATATATATATATATATATATATATATATATATATATATATATATATATATATATATATATATATATATATCCCAATCCAAATATAACCCCAGCACCTTAAGGGTCATAGTGGATACCCCTAACCAACTGTGAACTTCACCTCAGCCCTAACCCTAACCCTAACCCAGTGGCGCTGGAACCATTTTTATACTGGGAGTGTTAAAAGCCATTGAACAAAAGTATAGCCCTTGTATATGATAGAAACCATGTATTTGGTTGCTATGTACAAAATGCTTTATACAGTTAATAACTCGATCCTATCCCTCATCCCAACCCACTTACATTTTGGAGATGGTCTCGTCATTGTGAGTGAAGTCTGGCCTAAACAGTTATCATCTACCTTCCAGACTCTCAACATCCTCAACGTTTCCTGGCCTTTGCAGTAGTTTCTATTACAGTAACACCTCCCAAAAAGCACATGTGAAACTGTGAACACAGGAACAGCAACGATTGTGAACTATTATGCCACAGTGAGCCTTAACCTTATCAGAACCCTGGGAAAGTGGTTTTAGAAACCTCTGCTCCCCACAGCCAGCTTGGGATTCTTCAAGCTGTGCACAGGGTTACACCTCACCTGGGAACACTGAAACAATAGCACTGGCATTTTCGTTTAAATCTGACACTTTCTTGTGACTTCCACAGATGATTGCCCTTTTGCCTTAGAAAACAGTGAGTTCAGTGCTTTCATAGACACATTCTGCTTTGATGATGGAGCGGAACTAAGGAACAGCCTGTACTGGCCCGCATAAAATATCAGTGAAACATCTTCCTTAAATACTGCCACCAGGTAACTGACTGCTTAATGACAGTTTATGACCCGGTTCCTGGCTGCAGTGCACAGAAAGGTGAACCCTGACATTCTAACATGACTTCAGTGCAGTTGCTCTAGTAGTTTCAGAAGGAATTGGAAGCAGCAAATTCAAGCTTTGGAGAATCCTTTGTATTTGTAGCATGAAACCTTCAATAGCTAATTCAATGAAAAGTTATCAGATACCTATCATCAAGAGCAGTTTGGTTATATAGTGGCTTGGCGTGGAAGGGAAGGTTACACGTATATAAATACAGTAGATAGAGCTCAGCTCATTTCTGAGCTCAGCTTGACCGGCCGCAACAAAGCAGCTTGATCATTCCTGAAGATCATAAAGAGGGCACAAGATCTTAAATCCATGTCCTCTAGCCTGAGATATGGCAGCCCTTGTTGTACTATTAATCAGCTTTCTCTACATCAAAGTTGCCTGTCTGAGGTATTCAAACAACCCTTTTCTTCTTATCAGACATATTCCCCGCAAGCCTTCTCTTTCTTCAGTTCTATGTGGCAGAAGCTTCTCTGCTGAATACCTTTCCTTTAGTCTACTGCTCTCTTCAGCTCCCTAATGTGCATTTCTTCTCTTTTATTTTGTTATTTCTTTATTTATTGTAATTATTTATTCATGCATTTATTCTGTTAATACATCTCCATGGGCTTTAGTTCACAGGCTGCAAATAGATCTGTGTTCTAGAAACTCATATTCACACCCACTCCAGTTATCAATTACTGACCAGCTGACACATTTAATATTGTCAGTTTGGTTTTGTAAGTGAAACAATTGGCTAAACATTTACTTGCGTATCTACAGCGTTTGAAAAAAAAAGTAGGGACACTGGCTTATAGCTAAGAACTGTGTAAATGAGGCCTCATGAAATGTCGTCTGTTGAGAGACCATCAGCCAGATTTCAACCCAGGCCTCCAGATCTCAAAGTCATGTGCATTAACTGTCTGGACCAACTGCTACACTGTGTCTGCATCCCACTGTATGTGGTGTACCATTCTATTCATGAGATTTGACAAGTAGAAATTTGAATGGTAAAACGACTCATTGAATTCAGTCCCGCATGGTTAAGTACACAGGTTGTTGTGTTGCAGTCAGGCTTATTGGAGCTTGACTTGTGCTAAGAATGGAAGGCCTGGACAAGCTCAACCAAGCATGAATTTCCTGCAGCCCATTGTAATGCTCCGGTTTGAAATTTAAACACGGCTGTAGCAACAAAGGCTTTTTATTTGTGTTTGCATACCAGTACGTGAGAATGTGTGTGTGTGTGTGTGCATGCGTGCGTGCGTGCGTGCGTTTTGGGAGTGTACCTATGAGTATGTCTGTACATTGTTTACACATGATTGTAAAAGTCACATCAAGACAACACCCCCCCCCCCCCCTCCCCTGTGTTTCCCAGTCTATTCTTTTGGATGCCATTAGGAAAGCCCTCTACTATATTTAAGCATAGACTACAATGTGCATTGAGTATATGAGGAGAGAAAGTCTTCCGCGTGGATAAAATCCAAGACGTTCAAGGTGGTGTTTGTCTACTTGACTTGGCTTCTTTTATGATTTTGCCTTTTTGTGATTGAGTGTTTGGAGTTTCAGGTTTATACATATCTGTAATTTGGGAATCTGTGTAGGCTGTCTGTTTCTGTGTGGTGCCGAAGTGCTTTCTCGATACAATGGCATTTTGTCTCTAAAGCAGTGAGGAGGTATTGCTTTGACACCTGAACAACAACAACAAACAAAAACTTATTACAGCACTCACTGCAAAAAGATTTTGGCAGTTGTCAGTCAGCCTGTGTTTTATTTATGTGTCTTTTGTTTTGAGAGGCATCTTTGTTTCCTGTGGATTCTGCCCGCAGCATCGTTGAAACGCTCCAATCCTCGCTGGTCTGTACAGGAGCTCTCAGAGTGCTTTCTGCCAGTCCAGTCCACTGCTTATACCCAGAGAGGAGCTGCTCTGAGAATCCTTTCCATGCATTCATATAACATTCAGACAGCCATTCATAAAACATGCTGGTGCAAAAAGAAAGAGAAAACAAATCACAGGAATGTTTCTTATCAAGTTATAAATGTGAGTGAAACTGTCATTTCCAAAAAGTCTGTGCAGCATTTTCACAAATAATTATATATATTTTTTAAAAAAATGCATATATTTGTAAAAACTTTAAACATGATTCCTTATTGGTGAGCTCAATTTTATATGCAATAAACCTACAGTTTTATTACACATATTATCCATAACTATCACAGAATAATGTCTTAAAATTGAATACTGTTATTGGTTTGAGTCAATTTGAGCACACTAAGTAAATATTACTTCACTTGAGGTACGTAGCATCCCTTGCTGGCTTACTATATTTGCCATGTTAATTTAGCCAGTGTAAATATTGTGACACCTGTATAATGAATAAAGCACAGGTCAGAAATCTACTGATCCCCGGAGTGTTACAATGCATTTGCTTTTCAGATTCTTCGAAATCTTGAATATAATGGACTTCTTGTCAAATCCTCATTCAGAGCCAGTCAGGCATGGATCCCTGGTTGTTAATGATTATTTATTAGTCTCCACCAAAAATTCAGCCTCAGTAAGCTTTGTTACCACATTCCACCATGAATAAATGAAAGGGCTATTCACTGCATTTGCACAGGGGGGGTTGCCTTCTGTGAGCTGCATAATGCACCACCTCTATGAAATACTGGCTGACCTGTAAGCTATAAAAAAAAAAAATCACGTGAAAAACACGATAAACACGGGGGAAAAAAAAAAAAACAACATGCTGCTAATTTACCTCAAGCTAAGAATTTACATAAATTAATAAACTATACATTTTCAAATCATCTGACTGTGCATTTGTAATAAAAAAAATGATATTTGTAGTAAGGATTTCTCTAATACACACACACACACACACACACACACATATATATATATATATATATATATATATATATATATATATATATATATATATATATATATATATAAAAATTAAAAAAAACAGCAAACCGCTTTATATCCAAGGAGAATCAGCATCCAACAGGATGCTCAGCAATCACTAGAAATACTTCATGAAGAAGAGAAGTCATTTATAAACTGAAAACTCACTCTTTTCAAACTTAAACAACAACATCAGTCTATCTTACTATTTCCACCTAGCTCTCTGAAGATGGATGTTGAGACATTGCAGCTAATTATTAAAATAGTGAAAATATATATATATATATATATAAATATTGGGGAATCTGATTTGAGATGTAATTCACATGGTATGTCTTCGATTTAATCCACGCAATCCTCTTACTGAATAGCTCAGCATAAGTGAGTGCTGGCAATGTGGTCTCTTAAGAACTACAAATCCACGAATCCACCCCGACAAGCTATCATCTCGTTCTAATTCTCATCTCGCTAAATCTGATTTAAGACAGCGACTCCCCAGATATCTCCTGAAAGGACTCGTAAAGAGATGAAGCCTTTGAAATAAACAACCAACAGACTAGGGTAAGGAACCAACGGGGGAAATAAAAGGAAACAACATTTCGAAACATCGTTACTGTGAAGTGACTTTTTCACCACAGCAGTCAGTGCATTAGTTCCAGCATTTGTTCAATGGGATAGCAGATATTTGCTTTTAAGAAACAAACAGAGTAAAAAAAAAAGAAAAATGTGCCAGTTTTGTTTAGTTACTGGCCACCCCCACACCCACAAATATGAAGCAATGTTCCACAAAAATTTATTACAAATGGGTCTCAAAATATCCAAAACTAGGTGCGATTACAGTCAGTAGGCCACACCCCAAAAGGGGTGCTGACCACTGGCACAGAGGCAGACGTTAAAGGACGGGGCAAAGCATGTCACTCAAATCTCATTACGGGGCAAAGCATGTCACCAAAATTGCATTGCAGGGTGAAGGCAGTTTGCTCCCGTTTCTGCCAGGTCCTTGAAACGAGGCCAGTATGTCTATCTGTCTGTAAATATGTATATATGTAGGCTGGGCATCTGTCTGTCTAGCTGTGTTTTTGTAGTGAGGGCCTATATTCTTCGTCTCCAATGTAACACGTATACAGAGCTGGGTATAAGTAGCGTGCATTCTGAGACGCTACTCCTGTCACAGCTATTACAAGCAGAATAGTTTGACATGATCCAGTGCTATCAAATAACTTACTATATACCATGAAGCATTTAAATCCCTGCTGCAATATTCTTTATCCTTTAAGGTTCTTTATAATTCAATAAACAGGATTAAAAACCCCTCTCTCAACCGGAGCAGACGCGTTCCTCTTTTCTGTTTTAGGCCGCTCTCCTAATATGAACACTTACTAAGCCCAGAGAGCTTACAGCTCTTTAATCTTTCTGAACACATGTTGAGAAGAAGAAAAGCGATTTTCTTTAGGAAACCAGAGTCCAAGTTTAGCAGGAAATGAGCTTTCTCTGTAATCTCATCTCTTTGCTTTTCAAGTAAATGAAAAGTCCCGTTATACAGTGAAGCCCGGAGGGGAAAGGGGGAGCGGGGGGTTGGGGGGATTGGGGGGGTTGGTGATGGGAAGGGCTGGAGATACCGTTTTAAAATTCTAGGTCAAATGTGACTCTTTAGCTGTCTGCCAAACTGTTTAGCCCCGTGTGTCTGAGTGAATTACGAAAGATGATGGATAAGTGGAGCTGGACAGAGACTCTCCACCTCCCACTACGTACTGTATTTCCATTTCTTTATTAATTCTTCCAGAAAATCTAATGATCTTTTTGGATTGGTGGTCCTGGTGGCTGCACTTTGTGAAACACCATGCTGGTGTGAACTTGACGATAAGCCAAAGCCTTAAATCCAAGATGTAACGCTCTTATCATGCACTGCAGAAGGCTGTGTTAGAGAGACGAGAAGGCTGCCAACTCACTACAGGAATGAAGATTGCATTTGCGTATGTATTAGAGGATCATTTATTACAAACGTGTGGCATCGGAATTGAAAACATCAGCATTTCAAATAAAACTCCCTATCGGAAAATGACGAGTCATTAGAGTCCAGTCTTGAAGTGATTATTATCCATGGAGACTGCATGCAATGGGCATGTGTTGTTACAGCTCTCTGTTCTACCCACTCCAATCCCTGAACTCGAGTTGCGTGCAGCATGCCCTATTCATTCAGGTGTGCAGTAATTGTACTAATGAACTCCAAGGTACACTTTAACACTCCACTGCCTTTTTTTGCATACCAACGCCTAAGCAGATCTTGTCATAATTAACAGCAATCCTGCTCATTACAGCTTGCCTAATTATCCTATTAATATCACTTCCTGAGAGAGTCTGTTTGCAGCACAGGCAAATGTTTGTTCTTAAATTAGCAAACAAAGAGGCGACAGCACTATTTAAACAAAAGTGTTAACAAAGCAAAAAAGTTTTTTTTGATTTACTGTAGCTAATCTCCTTGCACAATATTGAAGGCTGGTAATAAAGCAGGGGAGCTGTGTCTTTCCCTGAAATAAGCAGCAAGCGAGTGCAACCTTGAGAAGCCCAAACTCAACTGACCACACATGCCACAAAATTTGTTTTAGATTCCATAAGCTTGTAATTTGAAACACATGCAGTATACAATGTACAATGCACTGTGCTGTATTTTTGATTGATTCTATCCTTACGTGAGTGATTTTTTTATTATTATTATTATTATTATTATTATTATTATATTATTATTATTATTATTAAGAGAATTAATAGTAATAATAAATCTAATGAGACTATTAATCTATCTTTGAGGTACATGCCTGACAACGTGGGGAAGAACATGTAAGAAAATGGAAAGTTTTGGGTTTAATGTGTTTCAGATACCAGGTGATATGTTTTGTGGTATTTTGCTTTCTATTTTCTTGCTAAATCTCGATATTAGTTGCCTGCCCCTCAGTATTAATTCTGTAAAATAGCATCTCTAGCTTCAAGCGCAATCCTCTCCAGGGCCTAGTACCTTCATTATAACATATGTATGTCAGATACCTTTCTCTCTTATTGGAGTTTAAAACAAGGGGGAGAAAATCAATAGAGTTCCCTGCAAGAGTGAAAACTCACAGACATATTGGAATCCTATTATAGAAAACGTGAATTATTGATGGGGGCTCTTTTTTCTTTTGGTTCAGATGTTGCATGTTTTGCAGATAGGATTACAGAAAGTTAGATCTTGGAAATGTATAAATGATTAATAAGCCAACCTGTCTGCTATATGCTTACAAATGGAGTAAATAACCCTTTCAGTACAAAGCCCTTGAATCACTCACATATACGAGCAAGGATTTGCATGGAATAGGAAAGAAAATCCACAATCCACACGTCTGGCTGTGGAACTGTTAAAGGTGACATCAGTTTTGCAATTTACACTGTATTTATTTGTTGTCAGTGGTATCCATATGATTAAATATATATGCACCTAGTTAATGCATTTTTTAAATTTATATTGCCTTTTCAGATACCCTTTATTTTTTATTGTCATGTTGATTACATTTGCATTTCTTTCTACAAACAATATACGGGTGATGGTATCAGCTATAATGAACTTAATGAGCATTACAGGCTTTGAATACTGTAGATCACTCTTCCCAAATGCTTCTACAGGCAGGAGTCTGGACGACATTCAGGAATCAACAATGTCAATCCTCCTGCCTACTAGCTTATGAATTCTGTAAATGTCTGACAAAACTCCTCACTGGGGTTTAAATAAGCCCTGTGGTCTTCAAAGGGAAAGGCTTAGAACTATTGAAAGCCAAAGTGAAGTGATAGTGTCAGCCCTACTGCTCTCCAATGGAGCAAAGCAGACTTAGCACATATCAAGTGTACAAAGCTTAATCAGGCTTCATGTTGCTTGCTAGGCCTTAGTCTGGCAGCGGGGTCACGGCTCAGACCTGGGCCCTGGGGGTTTGGAGAATGGCAGTTTGAAGACACTGGCAGTGTTATTTATTCCTCTTCCTAACGCTCCTGTGCTCTTGTAGGAAGACACTGGCAGCCGTTTGTGGCTCCTTCTTGATTTCCTGACACAGAGGAAAAAGATTGCTTCTGAGGGAATTCTGCTCGATGAACTCCATTCTGCCTATTAGCATTCTCCAGTCAGGTGTGCCCTGACAGCCGCATTAAACTTTGAGAGGGATGCAATGGGCAGGGGGATAGGGGAGAGAACATTTCCATATTTGACAGAGCTGTATGACTGCTGTTACATCGGCTGCATATACATTGCGAAAGGTGCAAAGCTTCAGAGGTGTAGTGCTTTGGTGACAGCATTGATGCAGGTGGGTACACTAACTATTATTGATGGAGTTTGTAAGTGGTTTTCTCTGTACTGCTGTTTTTTTTTACAGTAGTGAAAAGAGAAAAGTGTAGGCCAGAACTGTAGCTGACCCATTGTGTCATGTGTCTTCAGGGAGTGTCAGACGCCTCAGAGGCTGCTAACTGATAAGGATTGCACAGGGTGGAATTTTCGCAGAGCACTGATAAGGTAAGCTTGCCCCATGCTGTGTCTTCTTGCAATCGTGTATGATTTGAAAATTCTGTCACAGAATTGACCTCCTGACCCCAGAATGATTGAGGTCACACAAGTGTGTGGCATAAAGCATGCCTTCCCCCACCCTCACTGTTACAACACTGTACTGAAATGTTCTGGTTTCCCCGTCTGACTCACATATAACACATCTTTAAAGCAATCATTTGTGGAAAGGGGAAGGGGGGTGGGGGGCTGAACTTGCCGAGATGTATCAAATGGTTTCTAATGCAAAATCAGCATCGGAAGAGACATTGTTATGTTGTTGCAGTACAGTTACTGATCATGTTGATAATGTGAATAATAATAATAATAATAATAATAATAATAATAATAATAATAATAATAATAATAATAATAATAATAATAATAATAATAATTCACATTAAATTCAGTTGCACTGGCTGCTGGTGAGTTTACAGAGATGGGTGCGTTAAAAGAAACCCAGATGCAGTTGAAACCTGATATGTAAGGGAAGCACATATGTATAGCATTTTATTTGCATTGTACTTTAAGGCAAAGTATTTATTTTTCATCTTTGAAAAGAAATAAAACAAATCCAATCCAACTGGAAGAGGCTGAGCAGCAGAAACTGGCTTTATGAACCTCAGCTTGTGACAACCCTTCCCTTTTTACATATGTTTCCACGTGGAAGAAATCCAAGTGAAGACCTAAAATATTTTTAACCCCTTCCCAGCTGAATGGCAACTTTCCTCCTCTACAGGTAAGCATTCTACTTCATTCTCTATGCAGCTTTATCCTTTGCTTCAGGTGACCTCGTCACTAATCACACAACTGGTAAATATGAACTTGACAGATAAAAAGAAACACTAATAAAAAAGCAGGGTCTAACTCCCCTTCCTCCCCCAGATTTCTACACTGCGCTGATGAGATGCTCATGTCACGAACCCTAAAAACACACACATACCACAATGCACCGGGAGCTTTGCCGAGCTGCTGGCCAGATGGCCTCTTCCCAGGATGGACGATGCCCAGGGGTGGCAAATGCTTTTTTGTTTTTGATGAGCTATGCACATACAGAACCAGAACATCTGGAGAGGCCATGTGGCCGCTACATTTTGCCAACCCCTTTATCCAGCCACACTCCTCCCAGAGCCAGATGCATCTAAACAACTGTGAGCTAAACAGGATGAATAATGCATATCTGAGGAGGTGTCTGCCGCGGCCCATCAGCGGCTTTGATTAAAAATCCAAAACGCAATGAATATGCAGCAGGCACTAAGACTGCTAGAAGGGACTGATTTGTCAAATTGTCCATACCTCATCAAGATCGAGTAACACCTCCAGGGTCCCATAATTAAAAAACTCACCCTCAGATTGCAACATTATCTTAATTATTAAGCTCTCCTGTGCTTAATTAATGCTTCAGAAGGATTTAAAGAGGAATATATACATGTGGGTGCCGCCAAGCTGGAAGAGAGAGAGAGAGAGAGAGAGAGGAGGAGGAGGAGGAGCAGGAGAAGGGGGGCTGTTGATTTGCATTCACATTGTGGTTTCAGAGCCATTTGATTGTTTAAATTAAGCTTAATTAGAGGTAAAATTACAATGATATGCTTGATACCTGGTATTAAATCATTCATGCATAAATGTTTTGTTAAAACAGAGAAAAAGGGGCCCAGCAGTGGCGCTGAGCCAGCAATTAGCTCCGAGTGTATTAATGAAAAATTACTGCTGTATTATGAATGATTCATCTTGACAGGTGTTAGGATGGAGTTATTTCTGCTGTAGCAGGTAGGCACAACACTTCTATGTCAGTGTTTGGTTGTCCATGCTCTCTGCTCATATTTATTATTGGCAGAGTGAAGGTTTCTTTGGGCAGCTCTTTTAATAACCTGTAAATCTGTAGCAGTGATTAAGAGCTCATTAAAAGGTACAGGGCAGTAAAGCTGGATAGCTCACAGTGTTATCATCTCTGTGATGAGTGGAGTACAGAAATGGACAGCAGAGGCAGCCGGGTATTTTTCTTTCTTTCTGCACTGCCAAGCCACTTGAACTCTAGCCTCCACACAGCACCATCTGCTGCATGTAGCCTCTCCTCGCACCAGCCCTGCTTTTAGACCACGCTACCAGCTCAGAATCTTCAATCAGACACGACTCATCTCCAGTTTGTCACAGTAATGGTGTGTAATGTGTCTTTTGGGGGTAGCAACCATTTCTAGCAAGCTGGACAGCCCTCTACAGTTCCATCAGACTCCAGGTGTGTTTGTACGGTAGGAGACTAATAATACAGGCTTGCTGATTTTAACCAGCTTGCATTGAAGGGTTACACTTCAGAGTGCCCTGGTCCTAAACTAGATGCAACGTGAATGTCTGAATGTACATTTTAGACGTGATAAAAGCATGCACACTTCCATGATTTATCTATGGCTGTGCTTTTACTCCACTTACTAGGATATACTATACTTTGCTAGTTCTTTCTTGAGCAGTTGCTCTAGCCGTTCCTGTCTAGATAGCTAACATATGCATAGCCCTGGTCTACTGGCATTGTTGGCTGTACTACAGAATTTATAAAGATTCTTTTTAACTGATTCATACCTACCATAAACATCTGGGAGCTGTTCCCCCACAATATAAATAAATCTGTGAACAGTAAATTCACATTCATTGATTTTTCATGCTTCTGTGCATCAGGATTCTGAAAGTAATCCTTTTCCAATATCTCGCTGGCTTTAGAGGACGTATAATCAAAGTGTGTTACAATCAAGACATGCACTAAAGTTTTTCTTTTATGAAAAAGCTAAAGTCAAGGTCAAAGGCAAACTCAGAGTGCTATTAATATCTGTGGCAGACGTTCCTTGTAATGGTCAAAAGGCTTCAGGATTTTGCTATACTGGTGGCTACAGCATTCTAGATGTTCTTATAGCTGCATACTGATAACAGTATCTATTACTATCCTTGTTTTTGCATAGCACACAGTGACACAGCAGCCAAACAACAGTAACAGATTCTGCCAGGTTACTCTTTACTGGAACGTATATGTAACGCAAGCCTGTGGATTAGCAAGGAATACGTTTATAAAAACAGGAAAACCAGAGACTAATATTCAACCAGCAAAAAATGGTTTCTACTGTGACACTCTCAACATGAAACCTGGTTTATAATGGGTCAAACAAAAGTGGTTTTAGGAAAACTGACTCCCCAAAGATAAGCTAATGAAAGATGGATGTGATCGCCATTTATTTCCAAGCCACATTGCCGGGTTGTAATTGCTGCAACCCCCCCATGCCCTTAGATATGTTTTATATATATATACACACACAGTATATCCACCTGCTGATCCCAAATTATAGGCAGATTTTATTGTGGTTCTGTTTGCTGTTCTTTCTAGGTCACTGAATATTTGAATTAGTGGGACATGTTTGTAATGCTAAACAGCTATATTAATTAGCTATACTGAGCAAGCATCTCTGCTTTTTTTTTCATTTTTTTGCTTAAAAGCAAAATTACGTGCTCGACTAAATAAAGGACATCACTAGCCATTGACAGCAGCTTGTCCCAAACACTAATCCGCAGAGCATTGCTAAAAAGGGCGCATTCATTATCCAATTACAAATTAGACAGTGCCCTGAGCCAAATTCCTGTCTACAGGAAACTTATCATCAACATGACAATTCAGACTTTCTCCCTTTTCATTGCAGCTGGTAATAGTGAGTGACACTAAACAGATCCCTGCGCTGTGTAGATTTTACATTTTAAAAACGTGCTTGTCTCAGAGCATAAGTACAAGATAGTATAAGATACCGTGACAGCACTTCTGACAAAGGTTGAGCTGTTTGTCCCCAAGTTCCCAGGCTACAGTTGCTGTTTCTCCAGTGCAGGGACCTGGGACAAAGGCACGGCAGGTTTTCTGTCATTAGCAGCACTCGAGGGGGGTGGAGAAGGAGGGGTTCGTATCAGACTACAGTAAATCAGGGGACTTGATAACAACTGGGATTAGACTGGGCCTGCATAGATCAAACCCAAGAATCCAGCTCAACACATTAGGCTTGCAGTGTATGCACTGGTGGTGGGGGGGGGTGCAACTGAACCAATCCAATTGCCAATCTGGTCCAACTGAAGATTCTTTAGCCCAAATCCCTGGACTCAGCTGGGTTGTCCAATGGCCGAGGTTCCTGTTGTTTTACTGTTCAGGCTCCTGTTCAAATTCAGATTAGTTTCACCTTAAGCAAAACCAAAATTATTAGCTGGCGTATGAATTCGGCATGCTTCTGGCTTCTTGCACACTTGTAATGTGTACTCTGTATATTCATTACCTTGTGGGGTGATATTAGATAAGATGTAGGATGATCATCATTTACATTTTGTGTAACTTCATTGTCAAGTTCAGAAAATATACATGGCCCTATGCATTGCGTAGGAGTGTAAAACGAGGACAGTAAAAGTTAAAAAGTTAACTGACTCATCAAAATGACATTTTCGTGTATTCCGTTGGAGTGGATAAAAATGCCAATCATATTATATGATAATAATAATAATAATAACAATAATAATAATAATAATAATAATAATAATAATAATACTCTCCAATTTGATAAACAACATATGGTTAAACACACAGACTGTGTGCCCCGACTGTCCAGTAATGCCCCAGCACACACAGCAACAGTAACAGCTATGATAAGTGTATTCTCATTCATTTCTGAAATGAGATGAAGGTGCTATAGGGATTGACTGTCTTTGGTGTCTCAGGGAGCCACCCTCCTGCAGCTCTGGAAATGACTGTGTAGCTCTGGCTTTTCATCTCTCTGCTAATGAATTCATTGCCATCTGACCCCCCCACCCTGCTTCACTCCCATCTTTCTCAGTTGCCATGGTGAAGACCTGGGCTCCAGCCCCCTCCATGTTGAGCTGAACCCCCACGCTGGAACCTGACAGGGAGTGGGAGGGCTGAGGCTCTCGGGATGCGTACATGAGCCCCGTTGAGAGAACACAGATCAGAGTGCTCGTTTAGGGACCGGTTCAAGCACGTTGTCAGCATCGCTTCAGCACGCAGACTTTGGATTTTGTTCTGTTTTGATTTCTTCATGCACGGGGTGAAGCCTCACAGCATGCAATAAAAATAAAAATAACATTCATTCATTGTTTTGTTTTTAAGGGAATTGTGTAGGATAGAACTTGTATAATATTTAACTGATATTTAAATATAAATCCGTATTTAATCTGTCTACATCTCTGTCTATTAATATGATCACAGATAATCTCTTTCTAATTTATTTCGCCCTTCTCAGTACAGCTTTCCTTATCTAGCTAGCTGACACATAATAAAAAAAACCCTGAATTTTCCAGTGTAATTCCCCTTTTCTATTGGGTTAGGATTTCACAAATCAGTGAAATGCTTTTATTTGCTGTTTCCCCCACTAGACCACATTGCATTCCATTATTCATGCTGCAGTATTCACAGTGTGTACATTCCAGAGTTGAGGCAGTACAATACTGTAGGACAGCACTGCTGGAACAGAAAAGCACTGGCTCAAGGCAAATGTAAATAATTTACAAATAATGGAATAAACTGTGGTAAACAAAAAGTTATTTTTTTTTTAAACGACCATCTGCGTGAATTCCCAGTTGTAAAGTGTGAAAGGCTCAGTCTTTCACTTTGTATTCTTCTTCAGCTCTTTAAGCAAAATTGCTATAAAAGGCAGAACACATGACAGGTTTCTTAAGGAAACGATCCATCAAAGTGCCATTAAGCATATGTATATAAACCTCAATTATGCAAATGAGCATTCATGCTGCATTTACTGAAGCAGGCTGGAAGACTAGCATCTTCTTTGATGTTTTATTGCAGAGAGTAGTCAGCTACCCTTTTCACAACTCCTCAGCGAATACAGCCTTCCATTGGATCCAATCACAGGGCTCATGTATCTGAACTCCTCCTAGAAGCACTGTGGTCGATTAGTGGTTGATTACACCTGCTTGTGTTTCCCCGTCCCCCTCACAGACTTCCCCTCACAGTGGCCTTTTTCTGAGAATTACGGCTCACTTCATAAATGTAAAGCATATCGGTATGTAGTAATCACTGATATAGAAACAATAGGCAGTCAGGTGTGAAAATGTTAGACCACTGTGTGCTTTACTTAGGCATCTTAAACAAAAAAGTCTCATGGATTTTATCATTTGTGTTTCCTTTCTCTTACTATTTTAATGAATTGCATGTATGGCTGATTAAAGTCATCAATTAAATTAGACAATCACTCATGTGCCTATTTTGACAGTTTTCCAAGATGTTCAGTTCCAGTGGTTTGGTTTCATATGCACAACCAATCAAAACAACAGAAGCAAAGGGGTGTGCTAATAAACTTGCACACTATTGTATTACCAGAAATATAGAAACACAGAATACATTCTTCCCTTATAAAAGTTTACCATAGTAAAAGCATAGCAAAGTATAATAAAGCATAGTGAAAGCATGGTAAAGAATCTGAAAGCAATGTAAAGAACATTGAGGTATGGTAAAGCATATTAATAAACATGGCAAACCAGAGTCAATTATGGTTAATACGTGGTATTACAATGGGAAAAGCATGGGAAAAGTGCAAAAACACAGTGTGAAAATACCATGGGAAACTTGTATAATGGTTAGCCTTGATTCTGTTTCCACTTGGTCTATCCTCTCCATTGTTAAGATGGTGATGGTGGAAGGATTCCAGACTCCTCCAGGGGAAAGAATGAACCACCTGGTGGTGGAGCTAGTGGGGACATGAAAGTCGCATTAAAACCAATACAAAATTCCAATGCATGAAGAAAGTCACTGGAGATAGTTTACACTGTCTTTACAAGTTTTACCTACATTACTGATAACACACGTCTTGCACAAAGTCATATTATTAGGAGAATATTCCTGCATGCTAAGCATATGTTCTAACATGAGATATTCAGCAATGAACAGATTCAGTTATCATGCCAGTTTTCTCCTTTTAGGCTGTAATGACTGTCGTATTTGAAAAATGCTTTAGCGTTTTCTTTTTTGTTGTTGTATAGATAGATAGATAGATCGATAGATAGATAGATAGATAGATTGATAGATAGATTGATAGATAGATAGATAGATAGATAGATAGATAGATAGATAGATAGATAGATAGATAGATAGATAGATAGATAGATATCGATGTTTTTTTTAAATCATAAACAACTGCCTTCTGAACGACATAACATGTTTCCAATGTGGTGGCTTGCAGCGTAAAGGTATTCTCTTCAGCCCGGACATGAGCTGCCCATATCTAGCCAGCTCCCTCTCTATCACTTCATTTTTCAGGAACGGGGGAACATTAGAGATGGTGATTTTCCTAGCGGGGGGAAAAGTATTAATGACAACAATCCCCTTTTCTACAACCATAGACACTAGCTCCACTGTAACTAAAAAAACCACAATCGATCCGCTCATGCGAGAAGCCGATTTTATGTTGTTACAACCGACTACCTCCCCAATAGCGAGCACACATTCCTCCAAAGGGATAAAACCCTCGGCGGAAACTTTAACTCCATGTCGGCCAGTGCACTTTAAACAATAAATGCAAAACAATATAAAAACAAAAAAGAGGAAAAGACCGACAAGCCTGCCAGCAGAGCTCATGCACACACCACCACTCCACACCGCTCTCACTCCGCCAGGCAAAACAAGTCAATAGATAGATAGATAGATAGATAGATATACTGTAAACAGCTTTAAGTCAAACACCACAGGAGGTTCAAAACCATTTACATTTGAGAGTCTCTGTTTTCAATCACACAGAGAGGGGCTATCGTATAAGAGGGATTATAAAAATTAAAACAGAAAAAAAGTTTTCTACAGTTATTATGTGTAAATACACAGGGATTAAGAGACACTTAATGTAAAATAAATAATAATAAAAAAGAAACAAAAGAAATCTGAAAGAAAGATCTTACTGCACATGCAGATTATTTCACTCATTCAAACCTAACTGGACTAGGCAAGGTTGCATTAGGATGGAGCGAATGCAGTCACAGGAGCCAAGGGTGCTTCAGCTCAGAGCCGACAGCAATTCCTTTCACAGTATGAAGGGCTGGGGAGGATGGATCTCACATCTCTTGAAAGGCAGGAGTCCGAGAGGGCTGCAGCAATAGAGAGGAGTTCAAAGAGTTTCAATTTCTTAGATGTCTGGCTGTCCCTTTGAAGGGCTTCCCTAAAAACACTGTTGAACATAATCAAGCAGTGTGGATGTGCTGGCTATACAAAACAATGGCATTTATTTCTTTATGTGTTATAATATAAAATGGTGGTCTAATCAAAGGTAGGACACTAATAGCAATGTTATGGTCTTGCTGCCGTCATTTGATGGACTGTGCATTTGTTGTTGTTCTTGCTGTTGTTTTATTTGTTTTTTTACAGTACAGCTGTATGTCAACTGTGGGAATAAAAAAAAAAAAAAACTTTCAAACAATTAAAAACCTGCTGTAGTCTGCTTAACTCCAGCTCTCCTACCTCTAAAGGGCAGAAGCCACACTGTTGTAGCTTTCTGTACTGTTTCAACATTAACGGCATTCATACCACCACTTTTCATTGTGTGATGGACACTGGTACAACCGATACTGCTCAAGGCCAGTGGAACACCTCTCCGGAATTATTTGCAGTGCTGTAGTCGTGCAAATATCACATGACTCACATCTTTCGCACACCTGTCTGATTCAGTGAGTCAGCAGTCCTCTTGATGCAGTGAAAATAGCATTAGGAACTTCTGCGACAAACTACTTCTTAAAGAAGGATAAAAATGCTGACGAAGACGACAGCAAGAGCATCCATTTTTCAGGGTATTATTACCTATTATTTTGACCTGTCTCTGATGCTCCATGCCACTCCATGTGGTTAAAACTCAAGACTTGCTGTATTTTAAAT
The DNA here is from genome assembly GCF_017654505.1 of Polyodon spathula. Lineage (NCBI taxonomy): Eukaryota > Metazoa > Chordata > Actinopteri > Acipenseriformes > Polyodontidae > Polyodon > Polyodon spathula. The sequence goes on along the minus strand of NC_054557.1, from coordinate 14,969,353 downwards.
CTTAAGACGGTCATGCAGAAGAATCTAATTTTTTATGTCCCCCAAAAGTTCACTTTGAATTATTTTGTCCTCATCATTTTTTTTACTCTTCAGAGACAGATTTTGACTAATGCTATAATAATAGCACAGAGCCATTACCTGAATGCACCCTGTACATCATGTACGTTTAGCAGCAAATTACTGGCCCGCTCAATAACCAGTAAGCACATGAACAAATCAATACCTTTTCTCTGAGGGAATAATCCCTCTGTTTAATGACAAGCCATCGATTTTTAAATAACTGCTCAAATTTCAGAAACACTAATTACGCTGCGTCCTTACCTCTGCGGCACTCGCTGTGAGGCCTGGCAGGCTTTTTCAAAGGCTATAAATCAACATTAAAAGCCATTAGAAACTTGCATTAACAGCGACGGTTAAAAGTTTACAGACTCCACCTGACAGATCATTTATACAGATAGATAGATACTGCACATACTGTGCCCACCCCTTGCTGCTAAAACACTTTGGACTTGCCTCGAGAGTCTACAAGATGTGACAATGTCTTTGCAAGTGCCAGGGATCATTAGTTTTTCAGAGTCTCAGTAAGCTGGGGGTCACCTTGCCAGGGGAGATGATGCTCACCCTAGAGGGTCTCATCTGGATCAGACACTGGAAAGATCTTGCAGCTTAGCTTGCAGTGGAGACCCCAGATCCTCCATCCCCTTGGCCTGTACAGTCACTGCCAGAGTTGGGGGTCAATTTTCCATTCCAATTCTAATTTCTGTGAAGAAACTGGAATTGGAATGGATATTTTTAGTGTAGTGACATAGTAATGGCTGTGATTGTTCTGCTGCTTTCATTTGAAGCCAATTTACTTGACTAACAGGGACTTCGATTGAAGCAATTTGTTGCCACTGTGAGAAGCTCATTTGAACAGAATACTGCTAATTGCAAAGTTGATCAATGATGTGTTGAAATTGATTAAAAGAGAATTGGTTTTTGAATTGCATCTCCTTATAATAACTGAGGCCCAAGTGGAATGAACTTGTCTAACGTCACTGAGCAAAGGATTGCTAAACTCTTTTCTTGGAAACAAGCACAAAGCTATATTGTCTTATTTTTCTTTTTTATAATTGGCTATTGCTACTAAGAAATAACTTGAGCAGTTCATGGACTGTATACTATGTTATTATGTTATTGTGTTCTGAAAAAAATGCCTTCCCTTTGCACTTTACCTACAGGGTCAAAACCTCTCAGAAAAAAAAAAAAAAAAAAAAAAAAAAAATGAAATACTGTTAACACCAATAGGGTCAATTAAGTCAAATGTTTAAACCAAATCATTAATAAAAACCTTCAAAATGAAACAATTTAAAAAGGAAATAGCCAACTGGGTCATGTACTGTATGTACTGGTTCTAAACCTGTTCTGGCCTTGATGACTTACGAGCTTGTAACACATACTGGCCCCAGTCTAGTCTGATCTATCCCTCTGCAATGAGCCCCTATGGTGTTGACAGGGTTCCCAGGATGTCATTACCTTCTCAGTGGCTCTGTGAGGTAAGGGTCTGGCGAGCAGGTTCATCACATTGGCCTTTAACTGACTGTGGCAGAAACCGGATTGTTTTGGGGCCCCTGCTCAATACGACTCTTGGCTCTGTGATGTCATTGTGCACTGTAGGAAACACTCCAAACTTTTTTCCCTTCACGTTAAGGGTCTCTAACTACACAACAATTGCACTGCAGTGATGCAGTAACTATGCAAACAGTTGTTCAGCTATAGTACAACAACTACGCTTAATTAGAGTGGGAACATTTCTGTCAGTTGCTAGTGCATTTTGCAAATCACTGTAATATTGTTTAGAATGTAATTAGTCAGTAAGCACACATGCAGTTACAGTGTTGTTAGAAACATGTATTGTAATGAGTTACAGTTCTTTCTATGACTGCTCAGTAATCTACTGTACCCATCCGAATTATCTTC